>NW_026606175.1:567500-570000 GCF_029834395.1 Sorex fumeus
TTGTCTCAGAATTTGGAGGAATATATTTGATGATGACAATGTTTTTTGGCCATTATCGCTCTGTTTTGTTTCATATTTGGTTTCATAGTTCTCCTGGGTTGGGATCTCTCTCGTCTCAGAATTTGGAGAAATATATTAGATGATGACAATGTTTTTTTGGTCATTATAGCTCTGTTTTGTTTCATGTTTGGTTTCGTAGTTCTCCTGGGTTGGGATCTCTGTCATCTCAGAATTTGGAGGAATATATTAGATAATGACAATGTTTTTTTGGTCATTATCATTGTGTTTTGTTTCATGTTTGGTTTCATAGTTCTCTTGGGTTGGGATCTCTGTCATCTCAGAATTTGGAGCAATATATTAGATGATGACAAAGTTTTTTTGGTCATTATCGCTGTGTTTTGTTTCATGTTTGGTTTCATAGTTCTCCTGGGTTGGGATCTCTGTTGTCTCAGAATTTGGAGGAATATATTAGATAATGACAATGTTTTTTTGGTCATTATAGCTCTGTTTTGTTTCATGTTTGGTTTCGTAGTTCTCCTGGGTTGGGATCTCTGTCGTCTCAGAATTTGGAGGAATATATTAGATGATGGCAATGTTTTTTTGTCATTATTGCCCGGTTTTGTTTCATGTTTGGTTTCGTAGTTCTCCTGGGTTGGGATCTCTGTCGTCTCAGAATTTGGAGGAATATATTAGATGATGACAATGGTTTTTTGGTCATTATCGCTCTGTTTTGTTTCATATTTGGTTTCATAGTTCTCCTGGGTTGGGATCTCTGTCGTTTTCTGGATTAACTCTGAAATGGACCAGTTTGCTGTGATTTGAGGAGTAGCCTCTGCAAAGGTGACCAGTGAAATTTATTTACTACAAACAAACAAATCTGTCCCAAGCATTTGCAGTGATCATAAGAAGATAGAGGCAAATGAAAGACTAATTTTTTTTTTTGCTTTTTTTTGGGAGGTCACACCCAGCAATGCTCAGGGGTTAGTCCTGGCTCTGCACTCAGGAATTACTCCTGGCGGTGTTTGGCCAACCATATGGGATGCCGGGAATCGATCCCAGATTGCTGAGTGCAAGGCAAACACTCTACCCACTGTGCTATCGCTCCGGCCCCAAGACTGATTTTTAGGTGGAACTTGAGCACTATAAGTTACAAATTTGTAATAAGAAAAGTGTCATGAGGGGTAATGGAGCTATGTCAAATTTAGAATGTTTTTTTAAATTATTTTTTGTTTTTTTGGGGGGGCCACACCCGACATTGCTCTGGGATTACTCCTGGCTCTGTGCTCAGGGATCACTCCTAGCAGGGATCAAGGATTATATGGGGTGCTGGGAATTGAACCTAGGTTGGCTATAGACAAGCTTTGGGGGATGCCAGGACAGGAGAGTAGGAAGTAGAAGTAGGAAATCACTTTGGGTCCGAGTCATTAATATGCCCTGTGTTAAAGGCTGGATCGAGTTCATTTTTGGGACTTACTTTATTGTGTGTGCTTGGTGACAACTGTTTTATATAGTCAACTGTGAACATACATCGCACAGTTGATGTGTGTGTACCTACATGAAAAATATCTTTTTTATTTGTTATTTATAGTGGTACTGTATTTTTCCTAAATCCATGATCTAAATTTTTGTTTTGAATCACCGTGAGATATGTAGTTAGAAAGATTTTCATGATTAGGTTTCAGTCATACAAAATGTTCCTGTATCTGTTGCTTCGCAGGTATGTCTTCTTCTTCTTCTTCTTCTTCTTCTTCTTCTTCTTCTTCTTCTTCTTCTTCTTCTTCTTCTTCTTCTTCTTCTTCCTCTTCTCTTCTTCTTCCTCTTCTCTTCTTCTTCTTCTTCTTCTTCTTCTTCTTTTCTTCTTCTTCTCTTCTTCTTCTTCTTCTTCTTCTTCTTCTTCTTCTTCTTCTCTTCTTCTTCTTCTTCTTCTTCTTCTCCTTCTTCTTCTTCTTCTCCTTCTCCTCCTTCTTCTTTTCCTTCTCCTTCTCCTTCCCCTTCTTCTTTTCTCTCTCTCCTTTTGGTAGGTATGGTTTATAATATAGGCACTGAAGGGTTATCATGTCTATCCCTTCACCTCCTTTCAGCCCTCAGTTCTTGCCCAGTGTAATCATTTCCAGCTGGAGCGATGACACAGCGGTAGGGTGTTTGCCTTGCGTGCAGCCAGCCCAGCCGAGGCAGGTTCGATTCCTCCGCCCCTCTTGGAGAGCCCGGCAAGCTACCGAGAGTATCTCGCCCGCACGGCAAAGCCTGGCAAGCTACCCGTGACATATTTGATATGCCAAACACAGTAACAACAAGTCTCAAAATGGAGAAGTTACTTCACCTGCTTGAGCAAATCGATGGACAACGGGAGGACAGTGACAGACAGTTTTGTACAGGACAATTTATCGCATTCTTACTTTTATTTTTTTTTGCTTTTTGGGTCACACCCGGAAATGCACAGGGGTTACTCCTGGCTCTGCACTCAGGAATTACCCCTGGCAGTGCTCAGGGGACCATATGG